>NC_137975.1:9966623-9974123 GCF_963924665.1 Micromys minutus | reverse complement strand
CAACAGACAATTTATGTATGCTATATTCTAGCTTAAAGCACTATATTTTAATAAAAGCACATAGCCACACTTATTGTCTTATATATACACCACCTCAAAACATTGCACACACACACACACACACACACACACACACACACACACACACGCGCACATACAAACACACACCAAGTAAACTTTCAATCTTTAAAAATTTTGGGGTTTTCACTTGCGTTGCGGTCATAATGTTATTATGCTCTTTGAAAAGATTATCCTTGAATTATTCAGGGGCTGGTTTCTCTGTCCTCATATCTTGTTTCAATCTGGACATGACACTGTAATTCTGATATCAAGACTCTCCTATCTCAAGTGTTTGCAGTTCTGAAAACAATGCTGACCATTCATGCTCTGCCTTGTCAATAAAAACTGACCAGCCAATGGCTGGGCCAAAGCAACAGTATGGTGGAGCTCTGCTCTCCCATTCCAAGAACCATAATGGGCTCCAAAGCTAAAATGCCCTTCAGATCACAGACAGAGTCAGGTAAGCTAATTGTTATGGCCACAAAGACCAATGGATTAACTGCCACTGGGAACTTTGCTTATACAATAAACTCAAATTTCAATACTGGTCTTCCTGGTAAAGTCCATAAAATTTTTCTGTGTCTCCAACAATCAAAGATCCCTTTCCGTGAAGAACATTACAACTTTGACTGTTTCTATTTTCTTGTATCATCACTTAGGACAATACCACCCACGACTGCATTACTTACTGTGAAACCATCTATAGGACACGGTATTACTAGGTACTTTACAATAATTATGTGTGCCAAGGGGCAGTGTATCATACCATGTGTGTGACCATTAGAATCCAGCTAAAATTCTGTTGTTTTTTTTTTTTTCACCATGTGCTGTTTATCTTGAAAAGTTATATTTTTTAGCCATTTTGTCAGCTCTTTAGAAGCTTTTGTAATGAAAAAGATAATTGCCTCTGAGAGTTATCTATAGTCTCTTTATTCATTTCATTAGGGCTAGTGAGATGGACCTGTTCCAGTTGTAGGGCAACTAAAAGATAGGTATAATCACCAAAAGCATAAGGACATATCCACAATATATATAAGTAAGTAAAATGAGTAGGGGGTTTCTGGAAATTACAAAACTGTTATATTAAAGTGCATAGATTATACAACTGATATTAAAAGAAATTATAGGCTTTGTATTTTTCTATAAACCTAATTTATTTAGGGTTCTTAAATACATCAACCTCCCATCTTATCCAGCAACAAGAGGTGAGGGGAGAAGAAGGTTACTAGGAAAAGGGTTTATAGACCTGTTTAGTAATAGTTCTTTTGGGGTGATTCCACTCCTTGTTGTCAGTATACCATCAGTCCAGTCCAATAGAAAACACCAAACATGAAGCAGTAGCAAACACTTGGTCTAGCAGAAACCATAAGGCTCTACCAAATTTACATGAGTCAGCAGAAGAACCAAGAATCAGCTGCAATACCACAAGACGTCCATTGCTTCATTTATCTCTTTGGAGTGAAGACCAACACAGGCCAATAAAAACAAACAGAGACCATCATTATCCAGAAAATAAAGCAAGACCAGAGAACTGAGGCAAGTGTTGAAATGTGTTTGTGTCCTTTCATGTTCTAGCGGATTCTCCTTCTACTCCTTCCAAATATCACACACTCCATAGCATTTGTTTCAGCAAAATATCCTCTCATAAGACAACTACCTGAAAAAACACCATGTTTTCTCTCACAAGATAGTCCTCTTACAAGGCAGCTTCCAGAAAAAAAAATCATGTGACAAACCTGAGCATCAAACAAACAAAATAAAAAACCCAAAAACCTAGAAATTTTCACTTACAAGCATAGATCCAACTCTACAAATTTTCTCTCATTCTAAGTGAGACTAGCTTATATCACATGTTCAGTGAACTTAAATCTTAATGGCTTGTAGTGATCAGAATCTGTTGGAACAGTTTAGAGCTCAGTGGCAAAACAACAGCTTCATAATGGAGCCATGGTCTTAATGTACAGAGACTGCACTGTCATATCTTCTGAAAGTGTCCTTCAGCCTGGTCACTGTGCCTCGACTTCATAAAGAAAGAATACTATTTCTGTTAATGACCATGATGCTATAAAGTGAACGCGTGATTGTTTGGTTTTTAATTTTTTTATTTGTTTGCTGTGATAGAAGCAAACTCAAACGAGAAAGGGTTTATTTGAGCTCATAATTCAAGGATATAGTCCAACATTTTAGAACAATTCACAGCAGCAACAGCTGGGCTCAGCAGAGCAATGGATGCATATTTGCATATTACATCTAAACCATGCTCCATATGTGTATATATATATATATATTCCAGGATTCCTTTCTTGGAACCATGGCATGAATCATAGGCAGTTCTTTCCATATCAATTAATGCATTAAAGATAATCTTCCAAAGACATGCCAAGATGGTCAACTCTGAAGTGATTCTTACTTTTGTAATGTGGATAATTATCAATAACCTAGAATCACTAAAGTGGTACCTAGTCTTCATGTCAACTTGGCTGGGCTGTGGAATATGAAGATGGTACATAAAGTATCATTTCCAGTATGCCAATTCAAAAGGATGTTCATCTATGTACATATATTAATAATTGAGGGTGTTGGAAAAGTAATTATTCTGATATGAAAGCCCTCATCACTATGATTAATGCTCTTATAAGTGCAGACATAATAGAAGTAATTGAGATAATTATTCTTTCTTCTAGCTAAGTGATAGCAAAGAAGGACTGCTTTGTGAACCATTAAGAAATTCGTTCCAAAAATGGAATATGGAGATACTATTATCACAGATTCTTTTTTCTTCAGAACTCTGGAGTATAAATTCTGTGTGTCATCAGACTACATGTCTGATTCAACACTGGGGAGCCTGAGTTCTTCCTGAACATGCAGGAGACAGAGAAAGTAATTCTAGAATCTCTGACTCAGCAAGAATGAAAGATTCTAGGTAGCTGGAAACATCACAGTATTACAGCATTCCAAAGTTAAGCTCATGTAGGGCAGATAACCAGTGTCTCTTGATACAAGTAAAGTGCATTGATAATGACAGCAGAAACATCAAATCTAGATCTACTAAGTAAGGGCAGGGAGTGGTTTTGGACAGGGCATTAGAGCCTGGCCTGCTTGGGCAAATCTGAGGTCCAGCAAGGATGCTTCCTGAGAAAAGATTCTTCTTCCAAGTGTTACAGCTCAACAAAACAGCCACCCTCAGACAATTTTTGGTAAAATAAATTGGACACATCATTTCATATGCATAGAAACCTTATACATATTTTTGGAGTATGGTGTAATTCAGGGGATAAATGCTTCCCATTTATAAACTTTCAGTCTAACATGGTATGAATTTTCCATTGGAATGTGGAAGGAATTCAGTTTTTGTCCCTATATGCTGATTGGCATGGCCCTTCCAATGATGCATCATGACTATATGTTCCAAAACATGGGGATCTGTAAAGGAAGCTGGTTCCATGCCTCCTGTTCTCAATTCTGAGAGTCTCCAGACTTTTGAACCTGCTTCAGTCTACCATTTCTTCTGTCTAGTGGCATGACCCACCTGCTTCCCAACGTGTGTGTGTGTGTGTGTGTGTGTGTGTGTGTGTGTGTGTGTGTGTGTGTGTGTGTATGAGAGAGACAGGGGAGGGAGGGAGGGAAAGAGAATGTGGGTGTATATTTGATATATATGTTGGTCATACATGAAAGTATGGTGGCTGAAGGAGGACCCTGAATAACTTGTTCTATACTTTTTCTGCTCCATTCTCTTTACATAGGTTCTATTCTTGAGCCTGAAGCTAGGATGACAGAGAATAAGCCCAAGGCATCCTGTATCTGACCTCTCATATTAATGAGTTATAGTTGTACCTGACTTTTCATAAGGGTGCTTGTATGCTGTGAATTTTAGCTTAGATTTTCATTTATGTAGAGGAGAAACTCTAAACTTTAAACTACTATTTTGAATTTTTAAATAAAAGCCATCTTATTTCCAGTGACTAATAAATGTAGTAGATAAGGACATAAAGCTTGTAGGAAGAATGGACAAATCTCTCATAGGTTTTTCTGGCAAGATGAAGATGTAAACTTTTGTCTTCATGAGTTAAACTTCTATAGGAGGGCAAGGGGTTTAAGATGATATGTAAGTGGCTTTTGGTACTTTTGTCTGAGGACAGAATACTAAGAAATACTAAGTATTATTGTAATTAATTATTGTAATTAATACAGGCAAGAATAAATATCAAGTAAATCAGTCTGAGAGGGCCCACGAGGTGGCTTTGAGGCTGAGAACACCTACCTCCAATCATGACTACTAAAGGTTGTAGAGGGATGGTGTTCAATGCTTACTATGATTTGGTTACAATGAAAAGGAATAGGAGTATGTTAGAAAGTTTATTAATACCATGGACAGATAGAGAGCCAAATATGTGTCCAGGGTGCTAAAGAAATTTAAGTCTTTAGAACAGAGAAAAATAACATCTTCGGGTTCTTGAAAAATGAAATGAGAACACATGTAACTGAAAGGGCTTCAATGCACAGACCTGAGTTCAGGATCTTTAATTTCGAGACAGAAAGTCAAGAAGATATTCATAACTTTGAAGACACACACAGTGTCTCAGAACATACCTGAAGGAGCTACTGCAAGTATTGACCTGAGCAGTAGAGAGCTTCTCACATCACATTCTTATACAAACCAGAAAACCACAAGGTGGAAGAAGAGAACCAGGTCTTTCTACTCTTCCTAAGTACACAATTCATAGTATAGATAATAACCTATACACTTATTTTTGATGTCTAAACTAGTATAAACTTTTTACCAAATATCATAAACTGCATCCATTAATAAAAGTATCAGTAATGAGCAAAGTCCCTCACTTCCTGGATGCATGACTTTGACTTTTTTAGGACCTTCTAGGAACATAGTTGTATAAATAAAAATTAAGGAGAAATAAAATTATACAATTTAATAAATTTTGGGTATCTTAATTCTGCTAAGTTAGACTATTTAAATCAAGAATAAATCTAAGAATGATAATGACTGTCATTTATATGATGGTGCATACACAACTGAACACACACACACACACACACACACACACACACACACACACACAATGTGCAAGGTAAGGATTCTATTTATATCTAGAGGATCCAGGTCCCACTACCTTTATGCTCATTTTGTTTAAGAGTTGAGGATCAGAGTACCATCAACATGAAGGTTAGAACAGAGCCTTGAAGCAAGAACAGGTCTGTTAAACATTAAGAATGATGTGAACCAAGGTCCCCTTGACTATCACTGTTTCCCTTCAACTCTCAAGAATCTGTGACACAAAATGTGTAAGAAGAGTGAATTTTTCAACTTTTCCTAGGTTTATTTGGCTGTGGGAGCCAATGAATAGATAGGTTAGTAGAATAGATGGTGCTTCTGTCTTTTGACTTGTCCACTCTATCTGATACAAATTCAACTCATTTTTTTCTACATATCCAGCATATTTCATCTGTTGACTTTAATTGGGTACTTAGTAAGTTTCAGTCTACTTCAGTGCTGAAGAATTTCAATCTCGGAAGACTGTTTTATCTTTAAGCCAGTTACTGATCCTTGTTCTCTTTATAGTTGTTTACAGGATAGCAAGAAAACCTCAAACCAGTAAACTGTGCTTCACACACCCTCCTCTTTCCTGAACTGTTGAAGGGATGCCTACCTCCTGCACATAAACAGAATCAAACCCCACTGCTAACAGTGATTCTTCTTACTGGCTGGTATTTGGGATCAAGATTTCTATCTTCTACTTAGCTGATCTTGAACTCTTAATACATCTGCCCATGATTCCTTTAAGATAACAGGTTTTAACATGTCAGTGTTCAGGATGGAAGATGAATTCCCTCTGTGGTGTTGAGAGTGCTGGAAAGTGGTGCTTTGAGACATGAATCTCATGCTGTTTCTTCTGGAACATTGTGCAAAGAAAAATATCTGATGTAGTGAATAGATTACTTCTGGATAAAGTCACTCCATTACTGAGCATTACCCCAGAGTAGTAATTAAATTTCATTGTCCACAGTCCATTCTAACACTATAATATGCTCATTTTTGTTTTGCTTTGGGAAGGACTTTTTTGTAGCCCAGGATTTTAAAAACAGTACTAGATAGCTATCCATAACATTGAGCCTTTGCCAAAAATTTTAGGCACATGCATACCAAACCCTGGCTTTTCACAGTGGTTGGAAATAAAACCTAAGAATTTGTAGATGGTAGACAAGTATGCCATCAACTAAGCCATATGCTAGGCCTAGCATGCTGCTTTTGTTTGATGACATGCTCATTACAATCCTGGAGTCCGTGGTTATGGGACTTGATGTAGCTCCTTCACTGTAAAATTAATCCTGGTCAGAAACCATGATACATGTGATTTAGTGCTAGTGCAACTCAAGAACACTGTATACCTTAGATAATAGTGTTAATTGAGAATCTCTAGTCTACCTGGTAGTCCATCTTAGTTCCATGTAATGACTAAATGGCATTGAAATAATATCATGACTGGATGGCCATTTCGCATCTTAAAAATTGGCAATTTATTGTGATGTTGATGTTGAATCATTAGTATTCCTAAGAGAACCCTTGGTGACTGGTTTACCATAAAAGACATGGCAAAAAGCCATATCCATAACACAATGGTAGGCATTCAGTTTTCAAGCACTTAGTACTGTTTTTATCTAGCTTAAGGTTACTCAAAATCAACCATTGGCTTTTGATATCCCCTAATCATCTGTCCTCTTCTCCTTTGACCTATCTTAATCCATGTTCTTTCTTCTGATTTTCTTTATCTCTTTCTACCTCTTTCTCCATTTCTTTACTCCCCTTCTCCTGAGTAGATTGATTGGAATTTTATTATATATAATTTTCATTAACCAATATTTTTCATTTATATGTGTTCATTTTCCTTCTGTTAGTTTTTTCTATTTATTTTGTTTT
Organism: Micromys minutus; assembly: GCF_963924665.1. Classification (NCBI taxonomy): domain Eukaryota; kingdom Metazoa; phylum Chordata; class Mammalia; order Rodentia; family Muridae; genus Micromys; species Micromys minutus. The sequence continues at coordinate 9,967,129 of NC_137975.1, read as the reverse complement.
CTCAGAAATTATTGTAATGTTTTATCTTTGTTTGCTTCATTTAATAACTTAGATTCTTGACTTTATTTCTTTCTGTATTTTAGTGTTACATATGTCTGTCGAAATGCATACCTAGTGTAATGCATGTCCTCCTTAGCACTGATCTAAATGCATGTATCATTTGCATTTAGCTTAGCTTAGAATGCTACTTAATTTCTTTGTAAAATTATTTTAGTGATGAATCATTTTAAATGGGCATTCCCATCCAGAGGCCAGCCCAACTTCAGATCCATCCTATGTGCAGACACCAAATCCTGGCACTATTATGGATGCATTGTTGTTCTTGTAGACAAGAACCTAACCTTGCTGTCCTTTGAGGGATTCTACCAACATCTGACTGAGATAGATGCAGATACTTACAACCAACCATGAAGGTCAGGGACCCTATGGAGGAGTTAGCAGAAGGGCTGAAGGAGCTGAAGGGGATTGAAAGCCCATAGGAAAAATAACAATATCAACTAATGCAG